>NC_054542.1:44292911-44322911 GCF_017654505.1 Polyodon spathula | reverse complement strand
AAAAGTTGCAGCTTAAGTGGTTTATGAGATATTAGCATTAGTTGTGCAATCTCCACTCATGGGAACCAGTTTTAATTTTGTATTTCTGTTTCTGATTTACAGATTTCACAAATAATGATGTAAAAACTATGTTAGTCGCAAATGTATTTTCAGCATCTAATTAAGAGTAACAGGAGAGTTTAGCTTTCACCGGGAAGGCTGAAAATTTGCTTTCAAATGTTAGGCTTCTGGGAAATCCATAGGGTTAGTGTGCCTGTTTAGTTTACTAAATGCACTGGAAAAAAAAAACAAAAAAACAACAGCACTTGCACACAACATCATCAAAGAACACTTAACGGGAAAATAAAAAAAGAAAATCCTTTTTTCAAAACATTGTTTCTATGAGACTGCAAAATCCTGACGCTAGATTAAAAGCAATGCTTTGAAAAATGCACCTTTTAATTTAGTTTTCCAAGCATGAAGCTCTGTATAGCTTTCAGGATAACAATCGCCTAAAGCTGTAAAGCACATTAAGCGCCCTGATGTCGCCACAAAATGTTCAGTGGTTAATTATTTGCCAGTACAACTGTTCACTTCCTACACTGGATTTAGGGTAAATCCTGTTATTAGTCTTGCTCTGCAATTGCCATTGTCTGTGACCGAGAGCAAGCTGAAAGGCTACAGTCAGCTTTTTATTACACGACATGTGAATGAAGAGTCAGGCCAGTGTTCCACTGCTGTTTCATGTAAGCTGCTGAGCCAGAGCCTGCGACTGGCTGTTGACATTGACTTTTATTCTTTCTCTAATAACCCAATCGTCTTTTAAAAACAGACATTTAATGACTGAAATCAATAGCAAATTACATATTTTCTAACTTTCAAATGTGTTTTGCGCTAAAATTATCGTATTATTGTTTCATTCAAAAATTAACTTTTTAAAGCTGCAGTACCGTCAAATGCCCAAGCGTTATATTGCTGCTTTATTTGATAGGAATATAGCAAAACATTGTATATATTTACACACACACACACACACACACACACACACACACACACACACACACACACACACACACACACACACACACACACACACACACACACACACACACACACACACACACACACACACACACACACACCACAGAGAAATGCATTATGACTGTCACTCTCACCGATTGCTCTCCCTGATATGCTGACAATGCTATTTAAGAACTTCAGTCCCTGTCTGTTTTTTTTTTAGTTACAGTGTCTGTTTCTTGACATGCTTGATAGAAACCTGCTGTGTCTCTGGCTCTGTCTGCTTCTTTTCCCTACCAGTCATTTGCCTCTGGGCAGATCATTCTTTTCTAGGAATTACCAAGATATAATACACCAGCCCTGACTATCAAACCAATCGAAAAGGAAAGTCCTTTCATTGTAATTCTCAGAATCAGAACACACTTTATGGAATCCAATTGTGAATAAATAAACACAATGTTTTTTTGTCCCACAACAAAATATTAAAAAGTGTAAACGTTAGGCATGGTTACAATTCTTAAGAGCATGCCTGGCAAATTACTGGACATGTTGAGCTATTCACCTTTAAGCTACTTCTAGATGTACTTCTTGTATTTCTAGGAAATGTCAGTATTTTTTGCTTATTTTTTAATATATGTGAAGGATTACTCAGATTTGATTAAACTATTCATGAACATCAGTCCACCTATTGCTAATTGGTACATGCTGTGTACTATGTATGTCTTGACAACCTAATTTTTAATAATGTATTATTATTATTATTATTATTATTATTATTATTATTATTATTATTATTATTATTATTATTATTATTATCCTTAGTGAGGGGTATGTATGCTATTCAATACCATTTCTTTTAAAACATTTGTATTACAGTACAAGAGACATATTACATATATAAAATTATATTTAATTAATACAATACGTCCAGTTTTTCTTTACCTTACCTTTGAAGAACAAGTGTCTGACGGGGACAAACTACGTCTTTATTTTTGTTTTCAGTTCACAGTGACCTTGCTACAGTAATCTTGTTTCATAATACACATTATATAGTATGGTATTACTGTTTACCCATCTGTATTAAAATAAATAAAACTTAATGTTTGTTTACCAGATTGATCAACTATTTATATAAATCAAAAAGCACTGAAGAAACTATCAATAATATATCAATTAGTATCTAAAACCAAGCACAATTGTAAAAGTTGGCATGACACCATTAGAAGAAAATATAATAAAGGTATTGATCCTGGCTAAAGAACTAGGAGTGCATCTGGGGCTGTGCACGGGCCGTAAAGTCTGTTGGGTGACAGGAGAGTTAGCAGGTCTTAATGAAAAAGAACAGCTTGGTAGGTTATGAGCTAGCTGCAGAGCAGAAAGCAAGTGCAAATATTTGATAACTCAGTCTGACAGAGCAGATAGACCAGCAGCCGGCAATCAAGGAGTTAGAGCAGTTTGTAGTCTCCGAGGTGGACTTGCACGTTACCCTGCTAGATACACAGAGGAAGGCTGGTGGAACAGACAGGGAATGGGCAGAGGTAGAACAGAGTTCATCAGCATGCAAGAGGACAGTCCAGAACCTGCAATTAGGATTCTAGCTCTTGGGTCACAAGAACAGGAGTCGGATAGTGACCAAGGGAAGGAAAGTGAAGAGTTGCAGCAACCCTAGCAACCTTGCTGATCAACAGAGTGGTCAGAGGCAGACAGTCACAGTGGGGGACTCAACTGTAAGGCATGTATAAAGTAGGTTTTCAAGAAGGGACCCAGTAAACCGGAGTGCGGTCTGTCTCCCTTGAGTAGATTGGATCAAAACAGGGCTGGTACAGAACCAACAGTGATTGTCCATGTAGGGACACAACATCCAGTATGTGAGAGGAAGTTAGAGGTACTGAAAGAGAGGCTTACTGATCTCGCTGCCAGGCTTAAGGTGAAAAGGAGTTGTAATCTTCTCTGGGCTGCTTCCAGTGCTGAGAGCAAGGAAGGAGAGGTTTAGCAGAATAATTGGTTTACAAGAAAGATGGCTTACATTGTAATGACTTGGGGAGCATATGTTTTGGCAATATCTGATGTATTAAACACATTCTTTTTTTTTATGTTTTCACTGGAGAGGATACAAATAATATGCTGCCAGTGCCGGCAGTTTGTTCACACACAGTTCTTCAAGAATGTTAGGCTATATTGCAAAAAGCGTGAAATACAAGTTTAGAGACGTTAGGCTAAGATTATACAATGCCCTATTTAGACCACACATAGATCTACTGTTTGTAGTTTTGGTCACCGCTACAAAAAATAAATTGCACTGGAGAAGGCACAGAGAAGGGCAGCTAGGCTGATCCCAGGACTTAATGAAATGAGCTATGAGGAAAGTTTAAAATAACTAAATCTCTTCAGCCTAGAAAAAAGAACGGCAAGAGAGGTTCTTGATTGAAGTCTGTAGAATCATAAATGGTACAGATAAAAACCCAAGGTAGAACAAGAGCGCATAACTGGAGACTGTGTAAAAATAAGCCTACAAGGTGACATAGTAGGATCTGAAACACTGGGAACATTTAAAAGAAGGCTCTTCTTTGTTGAATGGATTTCCTCTGAGAAAAGGCCCACGGTACTAATGTGTTGAGAGTTTTGTTAATGACATTTTAAAATTAGGCAATCCAGATAACATCAGTAAAACCCTATAATCCTACTAGTTCTTAGACTTTTTGTGTACATTGTTTATTAAAACATTTTTAAACATCTACACACCATACTCCACAATGTTAAAGGGAAAAAAAGTTTTTATTGAGAAAAAAATATATATTAAAAATACAAAACTGAAAAATTGAATAAGTCTCCACCCCCCTGAGTTAATACTTGGTGGAAGCACATTTAGAAGCAATTACAGCTGTGAATCTGTTGGGATAGGTCTCTACCAACTTTGCACATCTAGATTTGACAATATTTGACCATTTTTCTTTTCAAAACTGTTCAAGCTCTGTCAGGTTCCTTGGGGAGCGTTGATGGACAGCAATCTTCAAGCCATGCCACAAATTTTCGATTGGATTTAGGTTGAGGCTCTGACTGGGCAACTCAAGGACATTTACCTTTTTGTTCTGTGGCCACTCCAGTGTAGCTTTGGCTGTGTGCTTGGGGACGTTGTTATGCTGAAAGGAGGACTTCCGTCCCAGTTTCAGCGTTCTTGCAGAGGGCAGCGTGTTTTCCTCAAAGACTTCTCTGTACTTTGGTCCAATCATTTTCCTGTCTATCCTGACAAGTGCCCCAGTCCCTGCTGATGAGAAACATCTACATAACATGATGCTGCCACCACCATGCTTCACAGTAGAGATGGTGTTCTTTGGGTGATGCGCTGTGTTGGATTTGCGCCAAGCATAACGCTTTGCATTTGGGCCAAAAAGTTCCATTATAGTTTTGTCAGACCACATAACTTTTTGCCACATGGCTACAGAATCTCTTGAGTGGTTTTTTGCATACTTCAAATGGGATTCAAGGTTGGCTTTCTTGAGCAATGGCTTCCTTCCTGCCACCCTACCATACAGGCCAGATTTGTGGAGTACTTGGGATATTGTTGTCACATGCACACTTTGACCAGTCTTGGCCATAAAAGCCTGTAGCTCTTGCAAAGTTGCCATTAGCCTCTTGGTATCAACACTATGCTTCAGTGCTAGAAGTCCCGGGTTCGTGCCCGTCCTCCTCCTGTGTGTGGATTGTAGAAATATGGCAGCATGTGCTTTGAACTGATTAGTCAAAATTTGAAATATTTGGCTGTAGCAGAAGGCAGTTTGTTCACCGAAGGGCTGGACAGTGGTACACGAATGAATGTCTGCAGGCAATAACGAAGCATGATGGAGGTTCCTTGCAAGTTTGGGGCTGCATTTCTGCAAATGGAGTTGGGGATTTGGTCACAATTAATGGTCTCCTCAATTCTGAGAAGTACAGGCAGATACTTATCCATCATGCAATACCATCATGGAGGCATCTGATTGGCCCCAAATTTATTCTGCAGCATGACAACGACCCCAAACATACAGCGAAAGTCATTAACAACTATCTCAGCGTAAAGAAGAACAAGGAGTCCTGGAAGTGATGGTATGGCCCCCACAGAGCCCTGATCTCAACATCATCGAGTCTTTCTGGGATTACATGAAGAGAGAGAAGCAACTGAGGCTGCCTTAATCCACAAAAGTACTGTGGTTAGTTCTCCTTCAAAAACTGTGTGCAAGTGTACCTAGAAGAATTGATGCTGTTTTGAAGGCAAAGGGTGGTCACACCAAATATTGATTTGATGTAGATTTTTCTTCTGTTCACTCACTTTGCATTTTGTTAATTGATAAATATAAACTATTAACATGTTTATTTTTGAAAGCATTCTTATTTTACAGCATTTTTTCACACCTGCCTAAAACTTTTGCACAGTACTGTATATATATTTGAGATGAATAAGGTTGTCATTTTGCAGAATTAGGCTGACAAGGAAAGACTGAATAGGCAACAATCACATGTTTAAATGCTTTCAGAGGACAGACACACCCAGTTTCAAACCAAACTCTCAACAGGCTCTTGATAGCAAAGCACTGTGAAGCGTTTAAAAAAAAAAACACCTTTAGTTGACTACAGAGAACAACTATGCATTATTATTATTATTATTATTATTATTATTATATTATTTATTATTATTATTATTATTATTATTATTATTATTATTATTGTCCTAGTAGTAATATTTTATAATGTGGAATAATATGCATACCCTAAGCCTACAATGCATCAAAGGATTCTGGTGGCATATCAAAGGCATGCTGTTCTTGAGTTGTTTTATACTACAGCATACATGTTAACTAATGAAGTTTGCAATCCACCTGAGTGGCTCTTGTTAAAACCATGTTGTTTTTTTAATGTTCATATAAGTCAGTGTTAAGGTGTTCAGGAGTTGCTCTTCAGTTCTAATTGCCTGCCATTGATTAGCCAAAATGTTTTAATAGAAATAAGAGCCAACGAGTTATCTGCCACCTACATCAAGTTTCCTTCGTTTTTTTGTTTTTTTTGTTGGCAATACACAATCGTGTTATAGATGGTGCTTACTAATATAAAGAGCTATATGTGTTGTATACATTATGGTTTTATTTTATTTCATTTTATGGTTTTATTTTAGCATACTCACATTTTAACACAGACAAATATAAATGCAACTTCAATAGGATAATGTTTTTTTTACAATTTAACCCCTTTAAAAAAAGAATGTCCATATCCAACTTCATCACGAAGAGGTTACAATGCAATGCTCTCATGAATACTGTAATATAAAGATGAAGTCCAGGGGTATTTTTTTGAAACAACACAATCATTCACTTCCCACCTGTTTCATCTTCTCTCCTGAATCAAACTTTTTCCAGTGCTTAGGTACTAAGAAACACTTCCAAAACTTTGAATTTATTTTCCCTTCCCACTTGTGGTTTATGTGTTTTAGTTCAAATCTGAAGTGGCAAATTGTCTCGTGCCGCACACGACAGACCACATCTGAGGCTCATTTGCAGTCTGTTAGCACTGGTAGAAGTTTATCTTAGGCAGCAGTTTCCAAACTGTTCAGTGGTGAATTGCAAGTCTTCTATAGGTTTAGCATAGGCACCTTTTTATTACAAGGCCCCTGAACTGACTACACATTCTGGGTCACAAACTGAATAGAAATACCTTTTTTTAATAAGCTGCAATGTAAAGAAATACATAGATATGCATTTTTAAAGTTTGTAATTATGTAATTCACTTGACATAAGCTAAAGCAAGACAGAGTGCAAATTTGATGAAAGACAATATGTTACCTGTTGCAATTAAATAATTAAGTTCAAGATTAGGAAATATTTACATTTACATTTACAAAACAATTATGTCAACAAAATCTGAATGAAACTAAAAATCTATTTCTCTTCTGATAAAAAAAGGCTTCTATTTCTCTTCTGATAAAAAAGCTCAACAGGTAAAAATAAATATTTAAAAAGCAGTAAATAAAAAAAAGTTAACTTTTCAAGCAGTTCAACTGATGTGAGAAAATGCGTATGCAGTCAGTAGCGAGATACTGCCCTTCCCCCACCACAACAGGCGAGCACCTCAACTCAGCCTGCATAACTGTTTGATTGCTTAAGCCTGGTGGTCAGACAATAGAACCAGAAAGAATGGCTGCTTCCTTCCTTCCTGTTGAGTGCTCTGCCTGAGTGAACAGATTCAATAGCACTCTGCTTCACAGCAACACTGGACTGCAGTGCGAGCTAAAATCAACAAAGAGCCATTCTAGGCATTTCCAATTGCACCTCAGTCAAGCTACTGAGCTGAGGAATACTTTCTTTAGAACATGCGTGTGTGTGTGTGTTTGTAAGATGGAATGGGGGGGGTGGGGGGGTGGAATACAAGAGAGGGATCCCTATATGCACAGATAGACAAACGTGTTGCACAAACTGAAGCAGACATTTCCGTGCATGATATATATTATATATATATATATTATATTATATATATATAGATATATATCTATATACTATATATTTATATATATATATATATTAAAAATTTCGAATTTAATAAAAACTTTTTGATTTAAATAAACACTAAAACATTTTAAAAGTACTTTAGTTTGGCCGGTTTAGTTTGCCGGTAGCAAATAACGATATGTCTGGATCAGTTCATATTAGACAGAAAACTAATTACAATCAATCCAATGTATTCATACGTGTACATGCTGGATCTACTTTACCAGTAAACCATCCACAAACAGTTGTCTTTCTGAAAAACATGCTGTAAGGTTGCACTAACCATAAAACATCGGTGTTAAAATCTTTCTGATTTGACTCAGGTCTATACATTTAGCAAGCTCCTTTTGTAACTGTAGGCTAATTTGGTTTGCATCTAGGTGTGTGCATACACAGGCAGGCTTTCGCAGGGTGTCATCTTTCCCTTATAATCAGTAGGGCTTTTGTGCTTGAGCCACATTAACAAGGCATTTAAGGTTGAAATGCAGCACAACTCAACTCTCCTTTCTGAGCATCCTGTACTCTTCTGAGGCAAGCTCATCCCCATTAGCACACAAATACAAAACACACACAAACAGAAAGCCCCTTCCAAGAATACCAATTAGGGGCAGGTAGTTGAGGAGCTTATAAAGCTGAGATAGCCAAGTCCATAGAAAAAAGGATGAATGCATGAGAGGCTGAATATGGGGTAAACTGTTCAGCTTTTGTCATTTAAAGTGACGTCTTTAACCCTTTGCCTTCACAGAACTACTTGTCACCAACCACCTATTGTTTTTAATGTACAACAGTTAAGATGAGGGAAAGAAAGTTTAAAAACTTGATTTAAAATAAGGAATGTTCCTATATGAATATTTTTTTACAGACTATTAATGATTATAAAGAGGTATTTTTTTTTTACAACATAATGCATTAAAAGCGATGCATGATAGGGCTTAGACCTGGAGATAAATGCTCTCATTAACCGAGCAGCGAAAATAAAATGGCAAAATAAAACTACAGCAAACATCTGTATTTTAAGAGTGTCATTCGGGATAATTATATATCATCTTGTTATTCACATGCCATTAGTTTTCTTTGCCTTTTTATTTCAATAGAAAGTAAAAAAATAAATAAAAACATCTTCAACCACATATGTTTCTGATTGAAAATAAATAGTTTGTAAGTAAGGCTACAGGAAAAGTCCATCCCAACACAATTACTGTTGGGTGAAAAAAACAGAACTAAATTATCTTCACTTACTGTCCAATTAATCACTAAACATGGGGAAGACCAGCACGCTGGAATATTATTAATGTGTGGCTATATTTTCATTGAATGTCGTTATTGTTCATTAAGGTGCACAGATATGTTTTGTCAGTTAACAGGGCCTTGGAGTAAAAAGACAAACAGGACAACCTAGTCCTGTAAAATTGGGAGTTATATGGCAGTTACTTGTGTCCTGGGTGGTCCTGTCAAAGCATGTTTCCAGTTACACAGGTTTGCTAATAAACTAAAGATCAAGTGAGCCTTCCTAGAACTTTAGCGACCACACTTTTTTTTTTTTTTCCTATGAGCGGAAATTAGTGGAAACCACATGGAACTCAAAAGGTGTAGCATTGTTTCCTGGAGGTAAGAATAGAACGTCAGACCCGACATTGAAAACTGTCACTACTGAATATGTAAAAGCTGAAGACAATGTGAAATGTAAAAATGTGCTATAAGTTTATGAACAAGAGTGTACAGTCAGATTTTATTGTATTTCCTGGGTAAGATATGTAGGAAGCAGCACAACCTGGGTTGGGTTTACAATAGGCTTCCATGTGTTACTGATTTGAGCCGGGGACATACATACCATGAAACACCTACAGATAAACAGTAAGGACTCTGAAGTAGGGGGCCCAAGGATCAGCATACAATCAAGTCTAATATACTGTATTTAAATTGGGTGTTCTCGAACAAATGACAAAGCTGGGCAGTTCAGCTGCTTGTCTTTTGCAAAGAATTTTGTTGTTGGGCATCAACCCTCCAGTAAGCAACCATACAGTAACAAGTAGATGTATTAAACCAACCAGGTATACAGGAAAATAAAATCAGAGAAAATGAGTAGTAATACAGTAGCATACAACACAGGTGACAACTCACACTATATATCAAATCGTCAGGAAATCTTTTTTTATTTATTTTACTGACTAACATCTGTGTAGTTTTACACAATAACCATTATGATAAACACAGACCCACCTCAATGGTACTTTGTTTTAATCCATCATGTCGGTTCATCTTGTTCTTTTTCCAAGCCACACACATCAAGTGATTTTAGTGGCCACCTTAATGATCAACCCTATGTGCTCCCATTCATTTTACACACATTTTTTTCACAAAACAAACCATATTGTGCACTATCATAGCCAGGATGGTTAATGAGTTAAATATCTAGCTGAATATTTCCCTTGCAATAGTTAATTTGGGGAGGTCTGTTACCAGGTAAATTGCATTCTTTCCCTTTAGTTTATAAACTTTTTTTTTTTTTTTTAAATCGGGGTTAGGGTCAATTTTTCTATTCCAATTCCTTTTTAAAAAGCAATTCCCAATTCCAATCCCCATTCCTTGCTTTTTACTGGTGTTCACATGGAAGTTGCACCCCAATCCACGTGACAAAAGTAGGATTACGCTCACTATATTCCTTGTTAACAGTTCAGTCCATTACTTTTTAAAAATTCATTTTAAATACATACTCACTCTGCAAAATCTGCAATTGCCAGAGCAATTTGACAGGTCCCCCTTTCTGGCACTCAACACAATTGATTTGAGGTGTTTTTAAAAGCACAGCGTTTTCCCCACTGTATTTTAATACCTGATATGCCTGTGTGTACTCTAAACATCTGGTACACAGGCTAAACAGTTGAGCCGGGTACAAAGCTCAAGTGCAGCATATGCTTCCCAATCGTCAGCCTACCAGAAAGCCTGCTAAATCATTCAGCTGCTCTACAACTTCCAGATGCATACTTGGAAGAAAGAAAAAAAAAAGATTCCAGTCTAGCTTGAAAGGGAAACCAGCCAACTTCTGTTCTTTTCTTTCTCTCTTTAAAAGATAAAAAGCTTTTTGGACCCTGCTAGTAAGAACTGTAAAAACATGTGCACCCTGCTAACCATGTTTGCTCCCCCCCCCTCCCCTCAATTTCAACAACTTTATTGAATCCACATTAAGATAACCAGTATGTAAAACCGGACTGAAGTGAAGTGTCGTAATCCTCTTACCGATATAATTTGATTGGAAAAAAAAAAAAAAAAAAAAAAAAAAAAAAAAAAAACACACAAGGAGTAATGGAACCCTGTTATTTTCAGTACATTAGTAAAATTTTACCAAATCATTTCATGCAGTATCCTTGTACATGTGAACCTGTATTCTAACAAGTCATTGACATTGTTGTACTCTTCTTCAGATGCTTTTCATAGGTAAGGTTTTAAGTTTAGATTATGCCAAACACACATTTAAGCGTCCGTGCCCGTCGAAGGCTCTACTGTGTGGTAGCGGACTGGAGAAAGCGTCTCGAGCCCAAAGCGCTACCAAAAGTTGTGGTCAACTACCACACGGTTGAGCCATCAATCGAGGGGATGCTATCGCTATTAGTAAACAACTGTCTGTGTCTTAGTTTGTTGTTGTTGAAAGATGTGGTCTGAGCTCCAGTCGAGCTGACAGGCTCCGATTGGCTGATTCAGCAGTTATGGGTACAGGATTGGTTGCTTTTGTCAGTGCAAAGTATTGCTTGGCTGGTTTTGTTGGATAATAAAATACATTTGGACCAATAATGGCTTTGTTTAGTACTGACTGTCCAAAAGCCGGCACCTGCACGGATATATTTTAAATTCGATTCACAGGTGATGCAGTGACGTTCCAGCAGGCATCTACTGTCTATTAATGCCTGCTATAGCTGGAAGCTGATTGATTGTTGATGCTGAATCATGTTCTAATAATAATAATAATAATTTAAAAAGAACGAGTGCACATGAAGATTAGACATTTAAAACAATTGAAATCAAGAGATAACCCAGACAAGGTTCAAGGTTTATTGTGACGATGTATCAAATCTGAGAATGGTCTGACTTTACCATGTCAAAAAATGGAGGTATAATATGATATGAGCCTTTAAATACAGACATTAACTCATCTTCACATCTGTTTTAGTTTTGATGCGGAGACAGATGGATAGATGAGATACAGCATCAAAACTAAAACAATTTACTGAATTCACTTCAAGCCAGCCTACTGATGTACCAACTCTCACACAGTGTAAACTACAGTGTAAACCACTAACAGGACACTGGTTCATTGAATAAATATCAAAATTGACTTTATATATGATCCCACTAAGAGCGTTTCACTGCAATTACATCAATTTAAAAGGATCTTTTGTAATTATTCAGACGAACACGTTGTATCAAACACACAAAAAAAAACACAAAACTCAATTGTTTAATTTCAAACGTTAATATATTTTCTATTTTATAGTGAACATATGCATCTGATTTGCATCACCCTTATCTGCAGAAACAACAAAGTCCCCCCCCCACACACACACATTTAAAAAGTGATATTTTGAAGATGCCTCTTAAAATAAATATTTCTTTTTTTTATATAAAATAATAAAACTTCAAATAAATATTCTTTACACTACATGTTGAAAAATTAGAAAATAAAGGCTGTTTTATAGTCACTGTACAATATACATGTATCTGAGGGGAGATTCATGTATTTGTGGGCTTTTGTGTAAGGCAAAATATTGCCTAATCTAAAATATATGGATTGATTCACATTCAACCGAATGTACAACATATTAGTATATTTTATCAGGATGTCATTGCTATGGCACCATTGTTTTCACAGTTGAAACATTATATATACAAAAATATAACACATTATCTCTGGCAGAAAACAAAAGTAATTTGCCAATTTACATATTTTGCAAGTACTATTCACAGCAATAAACAACTGATCAGGAGTGTTTACAGCTTTAGCTTATCAGTTATATTACAAGTGAAGAATTACATTTCTGGACATGAGCTTTAAAAAAAAAAAAAAAAAAGGAAGTAGCCCCCCCCAGAGGAATTCCCAGTTAAGATTACAGCTTTAAAAAAACAAACAAACACAAAGCATGTCACTTCAAACAGTGAAGTAAATCCCCAACCCCCTGGTACTACAGTGCCAGAACTACAACATTGTTATCAGTTTGTTGTGGATGATGCAAGTCCTTACTAGAGATGTGCTGCCTATGTTGGCTTCTCGAAATTCCGAGGCGGGACATTTGGAACTTTGCAACAGACTGTATTGGTGTTTTTGCACCTGCAGCCAGGCCGCTTGACATGGTCGTAACAGCCCTGGCACAATGTAAGGCAACCCTTGCCAGGAAGATAACACAACAGGCAGGGCAAAAAGAGGGACATAAAACCCATGGCAGACCACCGACCAAAACAGTTAGACCGATGACACGAGCAAGGGTTGTCTGCACAGTTATCCTCGTCATCAGTGGAGCAGTGGTAAAAGAGGCCCTTAACACAGCAGACACAAGTACCATAGTCCACCATGTTCTGTGCAGAGCAAAGGCACCGCTTGTCGCAGACCCAGCAGGAGGGAAGAGCCCTTGGAGAAGTGCACTCTTCACACTTGCATTTCCCACAGTCCTCACAGCGGTACATGTGCTTGCTGCATTTCTCCAGACTTAAGGGCTTCAGCTCTGACTTAAGTTCCGAAGGCTTGGGCTGCAGCCTGATTATCTGGTCCACTACTGGCCCTGGTGGGGAGGGAGGAGGAGCCCCTAAAACCCTATGCTCAGAAGAAGTACTACTTGTACTTGTACTTGTCCTTGTCCTTGTACTACTCCTTGAACCAGTGCTCATTATACTTGTAGAACGGGTCAAAGGGTCCCGAGAAGAATGTGTGAGATGGTGGTGATGTTGTCCCCTCTGGTTGAACCTCTGATGCTCCTGCTCACTCAAGCCATGCACCCTTTCTGTTTTTTGCTGGGAAGGTTGGCAGGTGACAGGTTTACTCCCAGGTCTGGGAGCCACCGTAGGTCCTTCTGTGTACTCATTGGTACTTCTTATAATCCTGATCTGGTCAAGCGACAACACCTGGACCTGATGAGTCAAGACATCCCTTGGGTCTGGCTCTCCTGTATGCTGCCTCCCAGTGTCACGCAGAAAATGCAGCAGGCCAGGAGAACCACTGCCGTTCTGAGTTCTTGTCTCCATTTGTACTCTGAAGAGCGATCACTCCAGCAGGCTTAGAACACATCTGAAATCCTAGAGAAAATACAAATTGAAAGATAAACTTTTGTATATTTCATTTGGAACACTGCAATTCAGCTAACATGGCAAGATAAAAAAAGCATAATATAATATGTGTATTTTACCCATCTTCCAGTATATTATATCTAGTTTTTAATTACAATTAACTCTTTAGGGTTTATGTTTTTATAACATACAAAACATTGAATACTTTAGGAGAACTTTATAACTTTTATTTAAGCCTGTATTTGTTGAATTACACAAAGACAGATTCTTGGTGGGAGAAGTAGTTTTTTTTTTTTTTTTTTTTTTTTTAAAGATTTTAAAAACCAACAAATACGACATAACAAGCATAGGTTTCCATATTAATTTCACACCTTACATTAGTGTTAAATATAACCAAGACCTGCTTCATAGAAAAACCCAAACTACATTTTCATGGCCAGAAGCGACAGCAAAAACTTAATGAGTACCACTTTCCATTGAGCACATTAGTATGTACAGCATATGGTATAAAGACACATTAAAAACAAATCACACAGCACATTTTAGTGAAGTGCAGTGATATATACATTTGGGGGAAGTATTTGACCCCAGCCTATACTTTATCTTCAAAGTAACTGTTAAATAAGATTGCACAGATTACAGTACTTTAAACAAGTTAAACAATATTTAAAAAATAACAAAAAAAAAAAACACGAATACTAACACAAATAACAGCAACAACAATACTGAATAAAAAAATAACCCTACAAAGACAGTTGGGCAATGCTTCCAGGTTTAATTTTGTTTAAAATCAACATGGTTAAGTTTTGACCACACTTCAATTATAACGCCAAAATGATCAAATGGATTCTGCAAGCCTTTTGGAAACGTGAAAACTTTCGAGTTAGAATCTTTTAAAATCGCCCCCCCCCCCCCCCCCCCCCCCCCCACCACCAAATGACACTTGTGAGGGAGGGGGGTCCCCCACCTCCTTTTCATAACCCTTCAGGAAGTTAGCTGTGGGGATGTAAGCAATGTAATACAACTTTAACTACTTTGTTCCTTTTGAAAGTTTACATCGAGTTCCCATCTTGTGAATGACAATGTAGCAGACCAGACGTTTTAACATAACAAATAGCTCCTACCAAATCCATGCATTTGTATTAAGTATTCGGCTACTTTTAATCTTCCAGTGTTGAAAGAGACTATGCAGAATGCAGAGTATAGTTTTCATTTGTTATTTTCAGTATGAAAAGTCAGACCAAACAAATTATTAATATTTTTATTTTTAACAATGGTTCTGTACTTATCGTAAAAATAAAAAAAATAAAAAACTTCAACAAATTGATATATCTTGAAATCTAGATTTTTTTTTTCAACTCCTGACATTTCATTATCTGTCACAAAGTTATTAATAAAAACTTAATTAAAAAATATATACACTGACACAGGTGCAAACCTTGCCCTGACCAACCCACTAACCACAGCCTCAAAATCAACCCTCTATCATCCTGGGTAATTGAAAATAAAATCTATATACTTTGTGTGATTGATGTCTTGAAATTTTTAGCTAGTTTTATATTCGAATGAGATGCATGTATTTGCAGAAGATACAATCATTCAAAAGGTCTAGGAGTTTCAATGTAACAATGCCACTAGATAAATTGTACACAACATAATCCTTACTCCAGCTGACATTTTATTGGGTGCTTTGTTTTATCATTAAAAAAAAAAGAAAAAAAAAAAATCATGAAAAGCCCTATTTAGAAGTAAGGCGTGTGATCAGACTAAGGATTAAAGAACTAAGAACTTTACCAGCATATGCGGCGGGGCGTTTGACAGAATAATTTAACAAAAAGGATGATTAAAATCGCCGATAATATTTTTTTTTTTTTTGTATTTATTTACACATTGACACAAGATGTTGCACACGCTTTCTAAACTATTTGCAATAAATTAAAATATTACTAAAATAATGTTACATTTAAAAAAAAAAAAAGAAGATAAGAATAAAGCACTTGCATGCTTAAATGTTCTACAGAACCCTAAATGTGTCGGCTAACAAAACATTAAATTAAAACTAGTAAACAGGGTATCGAAAGTACGCCTCCTGAACAGCGCGAATGGCGCGGAGCTGGGGGGGTCTATGGAAAACTCACTTCGCACCAGAACAGATCACAACAAAACTCACAAACTGCAGAAAAAAAGACCTGTGTTCGCATAGTTTTGTATTATACCCATGTGATTTTTCAAGCCAAAATAGTTGATGCAAGTTTTATGTAAACTCTTCTCGATCGCCTAAAAACCGAATGTATGTTCTGCAAAATTAAATGCTTACAGTGATCACGGCGCTGCACCCCTCTCGTCTTGAATTTGCAAACACTGTAGATTCAAGTCAGGTAGAGTTTCCAAAACAGCTTCAGTCCGGTTGTAAACCCATCTAAAAATCCAACACTGTCGCAATCGATCCAATTAAGTTACCACTCACAAGGTCCACTTCTGGCTTGCAAGAATAACATATTCCTTTCCTCATGAACACGAGGGCGTAAGCGACAGCCAACAAATCAGCATATACTCTCTGCAAGAAAGTAAAAAAATAAAAATAAAAAATCCAACTGTTTGCAACGATTCTTGAATGTAATTCAATACGTTCAGATCTGCAGAATGTTACTGTGACTTGCGAGTTTCAACGATGTATGATACTCGTCTTAGTGGTTTGTAAAGCGGGGGTGTCTGAAACAGCGTTGCTGTGGTTGTTCAATGTTTGGCTGCTTTGAGATCTGAGGTGCTTTCGAGTCTTTCTCCTCTTCTTTTTTTCTTTTTTTTTCCCGGAGGAGGTCGGGTTTAGTAAATGGCGTCATGTGGATGTGAGGAGGAACAGACCAGTTGTTGTCCCAGAGGATATATCGTATCCGGTCCCAGCTCATTGGCTCGACAGGACTCACATTCACACTGCTCAGTGCCAGCTACGCAGAGCGACAGGGGGACACACTTAAAAGGGCAATGGCATACTACTACGACTACGGTTACTAATAATTAACAGCCTTAAAATAGGAAAGACACTTTTACTTTCTCTATAATGTTCTTTCATCAAGTTTTCATAACATTTAGAAGGCAATATTGGCAGTCAAGCCTAGATTACTTATATATATATATATATATATATATATTAGTAATCACGCCTTCCTCAACTGTTTGGTTTCAGCTATTGTCACATTATTCTCAGTACAACAGATACTGTACAAGCTGTTGATGTTTAGAGCCTTTAGCACCAGACATCAACAACGTGCCTCACAAATAGTGTAAGACAATAATTGATAAATAACGTAAAATCACTATAACAATTTGAGTTTGAGTCAAGATGAGAACAAATAGCAGAGTTATAAATATAAATGCAGTTTATTAATTTACATCAGTCTCAGTTGATGATTCATGCTTTAATGTTGATCAAATTAGATATTACTACAGACCTTCTTTCAATCTGTCAGCAAGGTAGACGACTGAGATAAGATGATCAGAATTCATCAAAGTGTCTGTGGTCCACGGGCCGAATCAAACTGAAGACCCGTCTTCAAAGAGTATGAGTGGTTAGTGAAGTCACTAGCTTTAACCTTTTTATCAGAGCTGCACAGTGTGATGAAATGTAACAATCTGGATCATTTTAAAACAGGGATGGAACACTGTATCTATACCCAATCCCAACAAACTGAACATACATACATTAATTAATTAATTCATCGTATCGCTTTATTAAAGAAAACATTACATTACGTTTCTGGAATCCATATACAGATGCAATTGAAACATTTAGCTGCTTATTCACACGATTCATTAAAAGTACTATCACAGTTCATATAGAACATTCTTTGCACAACCTTTGTTGTCCACCTGGGGGACTAGTAAGTAATTTTAGTCTTCCAAAGCTTGTGCATCACAACATTATAATATAATACGATTTAAAAACTATACAATATACACATAATAGGCTAGAGGTATTTTATGAAAGTCATTTTTATTAAGTGTGTGTAGTGCCTTACAATGCACAGTAGATTAGCATCTTTAAATAATACAAAGGGGTTTGGGACTATTTTGATCACAGTAATAATAGTGCAACCTTATATGTTGTCTTCCTTAATATCCCCTTTATTAGGTTTCAATTGATGAAAATAGAGTGGCATTGGTTGTTCCTTTCCCGCGCCACTTGTTCAGATACAGTCTTTTTTTTTTTTTTTAACATTTTGGTGTCTGGACCATCACCTTTAAATTCTAGCACCAACACATACAGTATTCTATACTGACTCTTTCATAATGGAGAAATAATGCCAACATCTATTTACAGTCATAAAATGGTGTCATACTTGTATTTAGTCCAATGTGCCTAACACTGTACAAGACTATCATGTTTGTATGTATAATAATTTTGTAGCAATATCTATCAAACACATTCCAAACCAAGAAGTAATGAATTATAGAATAATACACACACACACACACACACACACACACACACACACACACACACACACACACACATATATATATATATATATATATATATATATATATATATATATATATATATATTATATATATATATATATATAATATAAATTAAAATTCTACAATTCT
Organism: Polyodon spathula; assembly: GCF_017654505.1. Classification (NCBI taxonomy): domain Eukaryota; kingdom Metazoa; phylum Chordata; class Actinopteri; order Acipenseriformes; family Polyodontidae; genus Polyodon; species Polyodon spathula. Next base: position 44,304,522 of record NC_054542.1, on the reverse strand, counting down.
ACAAGTCCAACTATACCCTTCCAGAAAAGTTTGAAAAATACTACTAATTACCAGGGTATTATCTTGAATAAACACAGCAGAGACATTTTAGCAAACCACAGCTTTACTAAAAATGGTCGTTACAACCTATAGTTGAACCTATAGAAAACTAACAGAGTGTTCGAAGCTGTGTTAGAACTCAGTATCGGTTCCAGAAGTACATATGTTAACTCAATAGTTGACAGCATAAGGGTGTATTTTATTACAACTCTCAGTAGCTATGTGTATACACACACAGGAAAGGGAAAATTAATTAGGACATGTAAGAACAATGAACAATAATCAGTGAAAGACTGTGGGAGGAACCTGTGTAAAAGGAGCGCTGATCACCCATCAGCAACTTCCCCCATCCTTGTCTCCTCTGATCTTCACGCATGCTTTTCACACCTTAAAAAAATGGAATCTGGTTTGTATATATGTGTGAACACATTTTTAATTGTTTTTCTTCCAACTGAGGCAGTTTTACAACCCCATTTGGCAGCCGGTTGGGCTACTTACTGCCCTGAATATACCACACCCCCATGTTATTCAGGACCAATCATTAGCACCCTGTCCCCCACTGAAATTATGAATGAAAAGCCTTGTTGTTCTTTAAAAATAATGCAGGTTTCCTCAGTCAGTCAAATTCAAATGGAAGTGAATGCCAAACAAAGTGCCTGTGTGATGGACAGGCCTTTCAGCAAGTTATCAATTCAGACAGGAAGTTTTCTGAAGTGCATCATTTAGGTAAATCTACTTGGGCAATTGCATTACATTTTTTTTTCCCTGATTCTTTGAAAAGGTATAATTGTAAGACAATCAGGGGTATAAAATTAAGTTGGGATTTATTTAAGATTGATATAAATTAAAATGTTGGCAGGCACCATTTCTTTAGATTTGAATGCTGCTTTATTCTGCGAGGGTTGCATACCCTGGACAGCACACCCCCAGCTGAGAAGTTGTATTGTCGTGGGCCCCCTTTTCACAACCAAGGGGAAAAGGTAATTGACAGCACCATTGTTAAGTTGTGACCCCTGCTGCTTTAAAACACTCAGAGGCCCCAGTCACACGTTGTCAATAAAAGCTGTCAGAGGTGATGAGTGAAGAAGGGACTTCAAGTGGACAGGCCTCAGTGACCTCCCCAGTGTTTTTTAGCTGCCACAGGCCCCTGGGCCAAAAATAACCTCTAAGACATTTTTGAAATGCTGCTTCCTGAACCATACAAACAACAGCTGGTTATTTCTCCTCACTTTTGTAAAGTTGAAAAGATTTACTTTTGCAACGGAAATGGTGCATGTAGAAGTTTGGCATTGTGGAAAGGAATTACCAGTACATGTGAACCACTGACCCTTTAAAGCACAGTCTGTTTTATTCTTTCCAAAAATCCTTCAAACCAATTTAAAAGAGGAATAATTTATAGGATGCAAGCTTTTGAACATTTGTTTATTTTCCTACCTGTCAGAATAAGTATAAAAGGTATAGTTAGTAACTGAGTATATATTGCCTTTTGTAGAACAGGACAAAAATGTACAAAAATCCGCCCTAGAGAGGTAACATTTGACAAATTACAAGACATCTAGAGTCATAACTGAAAAAATATATAATACAGTGCATGACAAAGCTTGGTTGATTTTCCATTATTTAAATCTGTTTTTTTATGTTTTAAGTTTCCAAAGTTCCTGGGATATCTTGATTTTGACTTCTCATAACTCAGTTGGTTCAGAAAATGTGATTATAATGTTAAATAAGCACAGAATTGTAATTGCTATAAATAGTTTTAATTATTTCTTAAGATTTATTATTTATGACTAGCTCACAGCTTGGGTTATGATTCACAACAAGATTTTTTATTTTTGTTGCATTAGTTAACTTACTTTTCTTATTCTGCAAGAAACAATGAAACACATTAATCATAAACCCTCTTTTTTGTAATGATCTGAAATGGGATTTAATTCCACAGGTGAGGGGTACAAATAATCAAATGTTTTTTCACAATCACCAGTAGATTTTGGGGATTCACCTGGGAAGATAGGGAATTAGCAAATCTAGATAAGAAGGCCCAAAACTGTGAAAGATCTTGCAGGTGATAAGAATAACTTTAATTTAAAAGTCACAGGAAGCCACTGCTAGGATTTGAGTATAGGAGTACTAACAAAACCTTCCTGTGAACAACACATAGTTTCAGTCTACTCAGGTCTCATGGGAGCTGCACTATCATGCTTGTAAAATAAGTACTTCACAATCAAGAAAAATACGAGATGGATTGGATGCACAGTGCAATTTCAGTCACACTATTGGTTGTGCTGCACAGCTCTCAACTAGACTACAGCACTGTTGTTTGGAAAGGGTGCAGAACAGTCACAGAGCTGTAGAATGCTGGGGCTTTTTATTTGTTGTGTAAGTTGAAGCAATATATACAGTGAATATGCTGACAGCAGACAGAAAAACAAAAGATAAGTCTAACATATATATCAAAGATAATTTGGAAGCATTCACATAGATCCTGTCACTTAGGTTACAAAATGTTCTGTATGTTCTCATTGGCAAGTCCCCTTTATATAGTTATCCTTGATAACTTTCTAAGTGCTATACATTAAACAACCTTTAAAGGGGAACTGTACTCAAAATAACAAGGATCTAAATGCTCTATGTACATAACATATTTCGTCTCTCTGCGCCAGTTTTTATAAAAAGTCAAGCTCTTGGTCAGTGTTTCAATTTTTTTGTCAGCTTTCTGGCACCGTATTGGATCCTTTCTGGCGCTGCTGTTACGTCACATCATTGACAGTCACCCACACCAGTGAACGCCGGCAGGGGGAATTATGTCGGAATGCAAAGCGTTTGGGTGCAAAAGTAACAAACGGAAAAACAGTAACAAAAAGTATTTTTGTGTGCCTAAGCCTTTAAACCAACACAGGGAGGCCATAACAAAACAATGGTTACATGATGTAGGAACGGGACATACTCTCAATAAAATACTATGTGTGACTATAGAGCGAGTCAACAACAGGACAACCCAGAAAGCGTGATGGAAGAGAGCTCCAATAGATTCAACATTAATGTGTTTAAATGGTTTTTATATGATATACTGCTCAAGGAGAGGCTGAAAATGCATCAAAAGCTTTAGTTAACATGTTTTCTATTGAAATTGTTATATATTAATTTGCATTACAGTTCCCCTTTAAAAGATGGATCATCTTATCTTTTTTCTAAATGTAATGACCCTGCTGTTGGTTGGTTGCCTAACAGCACGCCAAGAACTGACAACATCCAACACAACCCATGCCCTCCTGCCTTATTGCTTAAACATAGTGCACTGTAACCCTCTGGGACACCCTTCAGTCAATGGACAATGGAAGTTATAGTTTTATAATTATTGTGAGCGCGGTGTTGTTTTTTTTTTTCCTTATTGTTGTGGGTGGTACTAAATGTCAAGGCTGTTAGCTGTTAGGCTGGGTGATTGTGAAGTAACCTCCACCTGGGGCGATTGGGAGCTCCCCCAATCAATCGGGACTGGGGAACAGACTGCTTTGATATGGGACCTGTTTCTGCTTTGTTTATTGAAGGTATGGGACCTGATTTAACTTGGTGATGGCATCATTAGGTTTTTCACGCCAGGGATTCTTCTAAACTCGGTTTATTAAATGTTATAATGTGCTAATTATTTTAGAAAAAAAGGATAGACTGCTTTGATATATGATCTGTTTCTCTCTTTATATTGAAGCTGCAACCTGATTTTAGAGTGACTGAATAAGGCGAGATGGTACAGCTTAATAAAGGGGCTGTATATTCTTATTGTAGATTTGTAAATCAGGTAGCCTGGGGTGTGTGCTAATGTTGCCACCGGTTAGGGAAGGGGAAACAGGTTGCTGACCAGCCTCTGTAACCAGAGAGCGTGGTAGGATTGGATTATGAAAACATAGGCAAAAAATATAGCAATTTAAGAGAGCCCCGTCTGTTGAGCAAGTCTAGAGGTGCTGCAGCGAGTCTCTAAGGCCTGCTGTATTAATCGTGCCAGATTTCCCCCTGAGCTACCTAATGTTGGTGCGATTTTTATTGGAAGTGGATGAGCAATGGTGTGTCTTTTAATATATATATATATTTATACACACACACACACACACACACACACACACACACACACACACACACACACACATACACACACACACACATATATATATATATATATATATATATATATATATATATATATATATATATATATATATATATATATATGGCAGTTTGTCAACAGTATCTGAAGTTTGTCTGGTGTATTTGTAGGTGTTGGGGATTTCCTGAGTGTGGGGTAACTCAAATAACTTTTTGTTTATGATTTTTTTGGGGGAGTAGCTTTCCCTGAGGCATAGTCAACTTTGACATTCACACCAGGTGTAGTTCTTCAAACACAAACTTGAACAGCCACTCCTGCACGCTTTCTACAACTACATGAATCATTATTGGAAATCAACAAAATACAAATAAGTTACACGACTTAAAATTAGTTTTGAAATGAAAACTATAAATATCCCTTTGACATCTGAAACACTTGCCCTGCATAGACTTGTTACTGTTTGTGTAGAAAAGATTACATCTATTAGATAGAAGATAGAAGGGGGGGCCCTTTCATGCTGTGTATTGTCATTTCTTTTTAATAACAACAAAAAAACACTACATTGACTGTGCTTGATTATAGGAAAAACACATTAGCATGCAACTAAAAATGACGAGAGGAAGAAAACACCATGCACTCTGCAATCATGGTTCAATAAATGTCCTTAAGTTCTTTGATAATATGGTCTGGGGAACTTTTCCAAACCATAATAGTTGACTGGAGAGTGTTTGGTCAATTAGGCAGGTTATTTACACTCATCATGTAAGGTTACGTAGATCTGCAAGGAAATTTATATAATCTCTCTTGGAGCCAAGACAATATCTGTTTGTCAGACGACCCAAGTAATAATAATAAATTAATGGGAAAAAAATAAACATTTATTGCAGTATGGTCCTTGGAATGCCAGAAGCCCCCGTGTGATTCTACTAATGAAGATTCAGTACATAACCTCATTCTCATGGTGTCAAATTAAAGTTAATAATAATAATTTTTAAAAAAGTTTCAGAAGGACATTCCTCTTCAAATCAATCATATTGACTGCAATGGTTAGGGTACATTATTTCTAAAGGTTGTCTCATTCTTTATTTTTTATTTTTTTTATTTTTTTTCAGTGCTTAGTATTCCAGATCCCCGCTCAATTCCATGCTCTTTTCTTTATTTGAATATATTTCAATAACATTTAAATAGATTAATTATAGCGAGTGCAGAACGCCTTTTGAACTCCATTCTTTACATATGCTAAAATCAGACTTCATGGCTTCTAAAAACGATTTACGGCTGCATTTTGGGTGTTTTGCACCCACAAATCACTTTGCACATATCCTTACATATACCCCTATGGGTGAAGTATCTGTTGGTGGAAACATTTCCCTCCCTAACGTACTTTAAATATTCAAAACTCATAGGGCTGTGGGACATATGGTTTTGCAATCATTCTTTAAAAATGTTGGCCTCCAGTGAATTCATGTACAGGAGCTTCCTTCCTTAGATTAACTCCACAAAATGTTTTTTTTTATTTATTTATTTTTTGTCTCGCTTACTTTTAATTCCAAAATATTCTGCCAAGAAACAAGCTAGCTTGATAACATATTTTTAAATTATTTCTGGTATACAGTTTACAGATGACAGGAAAGCCTGTCGTCTTCTCAGGATTTTTGGAAAGCTTTGTGATGAAGCTAAGCAGCAAAGTTCATATGGCAGAGCTTTTGAGCCCTGCCAGAAGGAAAAGCCAGCATTCGCTGCAGACCTCGGGGCTACACATTCCTCAGGTGCTTTAGCTTCCTTCTCATGTTGTGTAGATTTCCCTATTTGTCGAGGAGACATGCTCTGGATAACTGGCTTAATTGCGATCAAGAAAAAGACAACTATACCATTCATTAATTACAAGATATAAGTAATGCACGCATTAGGGCTTTCATTCTTCACTCTTCTTTCTTTCAGAGTCCCTGTGGAACCAACACTGGGATATTTGGCAAATGGGAATCATTTAAAATAAAACAATATTATGTCTTTTTTGGGCATTATGGTTCTATGTATGAACTCCCTGGTGCAAACCATACAGAATTACAAGAAGGAAACAATGATAATAATGCAGGTTATTAAGAATTCTTGGTCTGGGCAATTTGCTTAACTTTTTGTTTTCACTTAGAGCTTGTCCACCATAAACCACTGCATAATTTAGAAAGACAAGGTGCAGTAATCATTAGCAAACTGTTAAAAACACAGCACTGCAATTTACATACAGTTCTGGTACATTTATGATTTATGTTTCTATTTACTGTGACATGATGTATGGAACCTGTGGCGTCACAATCATTTCTTTCCTCCAAGTGGTCAATAACACCATTACAAATTTACCTCCTCTATACTGTATTTGAATGAATATAACATTTGTTGTTATCATATGTATTCTTATTTTCAGTTTGTTCCCTTTTTGTCAGCTACCAGTTGCCAGTACCTCTTCAGTAAAGTTACCCTCTCTGTGCTTTTGAACACTGAGCCATTGTCTCACCTTGTACGCAAATACACATGCATCAGTTGGGTATATTCTGAGTTGTGATGAATTATCTGTTTAGGTTCATTTAAATCTATTCATTTCCGCAGCCTTGGGATATTAGCAATTTCCCTGCATCTCTTTTGAATTTCACAAACTTGCAAATATACGCAAGATATTTCTTGTATTAATAACCAGATATATACACAAACAAGTACTTTACATAGAGGGCTGTTGGCCATTTTACATTTTGCTAGACATTCCCAGAGTTAAAATCTTACATTCTGGAAATAAAATTCCAGCCATCATAGTGCAACTTGAAATAACACTGACTTGTTTTCAAAAGACTGCAGAAATCCAGATTTATCTGCTCACTGCAATAGAAGTAACCTGTCATTTAAATATTGTCACCTTATCATTAGAGGAGAATGACATTCGGGTTATCTTTTTCTAAAATGAGTTGCAGTTGTAGGGATTTTAGATTTTTTAAACTAATACCTTCCGATTAAGATTATGGGATTGACTTTTGTTATATATATATATATATATATATATATATAGTATATATATATATATATATCTATATATATATATATATATATATATATATATAATATATATTATCGCACGTGCATGCACTCACTATGATTAAAACACACCAAGTAGATTGAACTCGACCTGGAACATTAAAGAACGACAACATATTATTTGTTCAAGTTGAACAATCAGTGTATCTCCATCACCTGAAGAAGTCTGTTACCATCCTGCATAACGAGGTAGTTTTGTTAATCAAGCCCTTAAAGGATGCATAAGAACCTTTTCATTTTATTGTGTGACATTCCTACATTTCACATCATCTTCCTGCTCACATACATAACTGAGACGGATTTACCAGTGAGCAGGAGGATGATGGGAAATGTAGTTTTGAAAGGGCCATGCGGGTACTTGGGAAGCCATCTTGAGGCAGAGAATGCAATTTAAAAGTTTAAAAAAGTGGTCAAAATGTTAAAAAAACAAAAAACAAAAATTTAAACAATACACATGGGAACATGTAGGACAATAAAATTAAAGGTCCTTATGTACCCTTTAGATGAAACAAAAAGACAAAACAAAGTACAGTGTGCTGGCTGAGGTCAAGAACATTGCAGCTACACTGTACACCATCCTCATAAATGAAGAAATGTCTGATAATGTTTTGATATTAAATAGTTAAGGGGTCATTTTAGAGACCTTGATTAATGCGAATCTTGGACTATCTTAGTTAAGTTAACATAAGGTAATCCAAGATGACAAAACTTTTTTATTAGATACAATGTTATCATTGCACTCAGCCAATGGCAATGGCAGTAAGCTATGTTACAGGGGTGGTAGAAGCTTTACCCATGCAGCTAAAAAAACGACCAAACTATACAACATGATAGAACGATGCATAGAGCATACTATCGATATATAGAACAGCAGCATTGGTTACATTAAGATTGCAGGAATCTGACACACACAGATACCAAGTGAAGAAACACAGGCCTTGTTAGTTGGACTCCAGCTTGTATTTATGCTATAACGTCCAGCACAAGGTATTATGTCTTTATCTAATTAAAGGAGCAAAACCCTGTTGTTCCTGCCCAGGTTTTTCTCATATCCCTGCCTCGGAGCAGTATCTGCACGCTGCAGTCAGATGTAGACAGCAGTCTGATCAGGCCGGGGAAACAGGCCCTAATTAGACTTGTTAAGGAGAAACTGAAAGAAAGCAACAAATTATTGTTATTAACCAATCGCTCAGATTCCTGTTTCTAATTTGCTAAAGGAAATTAAATCATGCTGTAATCAAACTGTCGCCCTAAGCTTATACCACAGTTTAAAAAAAATATCCTGGAACACTGTGGAAATCTTTGTTGTGTTTAGAAAAAGTGAGCTCTGATTGGTTTAGCATATTTATAACACTGAATTTTGGCATGGTTCAGGTTTATTTGCATTATATTATGCCTCAATGCGGGTCCAAGAACAACAAAGATGTATTTTAAGTGGGTAGACATAAAATGGTTAAGGTTAATTGTAGCTTTCGGCAATGAAAAACACACATTGTGAGTCTGATTTTCATCTCAATGAAAATTATGTTTTAAAAATGTGAAAGTGCTGCTCTTGCCTCTTTTTGATAATTTATGTCAGGAACTCACTTTTTGGAATAGAGGAGTTGAAGAGCTTAAGGTTTACAGATGAAAGTTCATAGGCATTTGGACCATCTCCCAGTGGATTGGCTTGGGATCACAGAACACTGGCTTGGGATTGCAGATCCCCAGCTTGGGAAAACAGGAATGGAGCAGGAATACTGGGCATAGATGGCAGGAACCCCCAGCTTGGGGTCTAAGCAGCAAGGGTAGACAATGACATATACAAGTGAGAGCACCACATGACACGAGTGAAAGCAAGCACGTGAACAAACGTACATTCAAAAGAGACATCTATGTAAGATCTGTGAAAGGGAACACATTAGAATAACAGAACAGCAGGAAGTGAGGTTGGGTTACGTATTGCAGATAGAATGACTATTCTGTACACCAACCCCCAGCTGTAAAAAAAACCTCCTGCCTTCAGAAACTTTATCCTACACATTAAATACTTTTATTTTTCTTTATGGCACTGTTTCCTGTCTTTTCTCTTTAACCCCATCACTGTCAAATTAACAAAAACAAAATGGGATGAACTCTGTGGACTGTGGGTATATCTGGAGGTGTCCCCCTGTCTATATAAAAATATATATTTTATTGTAAATTCAGTTGCTCATCATTCATAAATCTTCATTTGCTTTAATTAGCAGGTAATATATACATTTACATGATTAAACATATTTCTCTTGCAAATCACCAAGTACAGATATAAAAGAATGAAGGTGATTACTCATTTCCTCCTTCACTTAACATCTTGCATTCAAAAGCCAACATGTTAATCTTACTAATATGCTAAAATTCAGCTGTTCATGGTCTTCAGGAGTGCACACATATCCATTAAGTAAACATGCTTAATATCACTTAAAGTGCCAGGTTTTATGGTGTAAGTGATTCTTAATTGAACAACTGCAACCCAGCTACATTTAAGACACAGTCAGACTGTTTCTACTGTTGGAATGTGAGTGTTCTCATTAAAATGTATTGAAGGAAAGAACCTAGTCTGTGACCCCTCTTTGCTTCTGGCCTGTTGCACATACTTTCCTCATTCATGCTTTGGCCGAGCTCTTGTTCCTGCCGTTTATCAGATACATGCAGACTGAATGAAGCTTTGTTTGTGAAATTGTAAAGACGAATACAGTTTCTGTATGAAAAAAAAAAAAAAAAAAAAAAAAAAACCTTTGCCGGCGCACAGGATTCATTTTCTGTAATGTTGAAAAACATTCACAATATGAATCTAAATTAATTAGCTTATAAAAGTCTGCACTTAGACCCAAAACTGCATCTTATGCATTGGATTTCTTTAATGTTTTCAGCAAACTCTTTGTTCCATTATGCTCATAATTACATACATTTCCAGATCATTGTCCTTAGATATTATTCTTTTTTAAAAGAGTGGTGTTTTACAGTTCTAAAACAGATTAACATGTGCTTGTCTGTTGGACTTGTTACTGTAGCAATGAATGAAAGCCACTTCCCTAGTGTGGAGCTGGGAAACTAGGGCTAGAGGTTAAAGTCATTATTAATTTTAATGAATACTATGGGGGTATATAGCATGATACCAGGCACTGGAGGAAATAACAGCAGTGTTAACCTTTAACACTGTTGCAGGTTTAGCCTTATTAATTACCCTTGTCTTGTGTATCATCGAGGATCGTGTATATGCTTGTTTTAAAGTCAGTTGGACATTTTAAAATGCTGCTGTAGAAGAAACATTCCTAAACCAATTGGTCCATCCGTCAACAGCTGCTCTGTATTCCTTGAGACTAAAGATGCCCATATAAGCATCTATTGCACTGACACAAGACTAGGCATCAGCTACAGAATCCTTTATGATTAGGGCCCTGCAAAATTCACGGGAGAATTAAAAGGACAGGGCTAACCTGCAATTCAGTCCTAAACCTCCAGATGTCCATTAGCCACTCCAGCTAAACTGATCTAAAGACAAATTAAGGAATGAACACATTGCATTCTGGATAATTAGAAAATACCCCCTAATTACGAGGGACAATTATGGTCATTACCTCGAGACTTGTTGTTTTAGAAAAAATGGATGCACCAAAAAAATCAAAAAGCATTTCTTTGAGAGAACGCACACAGCAATATTCATCTGGTGTCTCAACTCCCCCTGTTTGCAATGCATGGTAAAGGACTAGTGATCTTATACAGTGGTTTGAAAACCTTGACGTTAGAGTTCATTAAACGTTTAATAAAGTTGCAGAATTAATAAATACATACCGAGTTGTACAGCACAGATGCCAGTAAAAACAAAGCGTGTTAAAACTTTCCACAAAGTTTATGTAAAATTCACGAGCTACTACAACCCTGAACAATGCAGAATAAAACCAAGTTTTATTCAACCAGCTTACAAGTTTCTGAAGACACTAAGGATTTTCAACCCACAAACAATTTTGTAGTTTGGATAAAGAAACCCTTCTGTTAGATTCTACTCTAGGGTTTAATGCATACTGTAAATCATGGATATCAGCTATATGCAAAAGGAAACAGTAGTGGAATTTCTTTGTTCTAATTTTGGAGAAATGGTAACTTTTTCTCAATTTAACAAGAAAGGCTAACATATATTTGTCAGTTGTTACTAATTCTGTGGATGCTGAAAAAAGTGTTTCTTCATATGGACACATTTTGGACACACAGCTTGATGAAGTTCATCTGGCCAAAAAGTTGCTTTGTTTTTAAGTTCTTTGTATTAATTGTGAACTATATTGGGATATTTGGGAGACTGATCCCGGAGGTAGCATCCAAGAATGGAAATACTTCTAATTCAATAAAACAGCTGGTGTGTGATAAAGGCTACATGTT